>NC_046384.1:28081732-28104232 GCF_011125445.2 Fundulus heteroclitus
ATCACAGTATGGAAACTATCTTCCAATTTAACTAAGAACAATCTGTACAGGTCTATCCAGAATTAAATAGATATTCAACAAGAATCCTAACTTTAAACCGACAAATAAAAAAGCTAGAAGCTAAAACTAGAGATGCACCAAACAGGCTGTTCCTGCTCCCTACTGATTTCTGGTTTTCTCTGAGGTCTGACCTGCGGATTAGCATGTTGACCGATGACGACTTATTTTATTGTAATGACTGTGGCAGAGTGAAATAAATGTGCTACAAGTTCATTGACAGTTTTGAATCAAAAATAAAACTTAATAAACTGCAAGCACATATCCATAGAATTTATCTGATTTATCACAGTTGCATAATTTTAATGCAACTTTATAGTGCATCAAAGTGCATGCTGTAAGGATAATTTATAGACCCAGGAAAGGAGGAGTTTTAGTTTTTGCTGCATTTAATTAATAGGAAATACAATCAGATTTTTCATCATTCAGAGTCAATTACGGAAAAATTTACTTTAAAATAGGCAATTGTGACTTTTGAATAACTGTTTGTCGGTTCAGTTAAAAAACTATCAATGAGTAGAGCTGATAGGTCGTTCTACAAGGGATTGACTCAAGATGGCATAATACCAATGCAACATTTATAGAATATATTTTAACCCTAAAAATCTTTTGCTTTTCTCTTTTAAATTGCTATTATGGCATATAGCATTCCTAGTTTCTTTCAGTAAACATGTACATTTATAGATTTTTCTTATTAGTTTGGGGTTTTATCATACATATCAACAAACCTTCCACTTGGTGGTATATTTTAGCCTAAAGGGAAAAACATTTGTGAGCTTTAATATAGGTAATATATCAGAGATGACATTTACGGGTCAGTGATACTGAAGGTTTCCTTAAGTACCTCTCAGTCACATGGTTTTAGCATTGCATGTCAGACATTGTAACAAGCTAAGATAAAAAGGCAGCTCGAGATGTGTTAGAACTGGGCCAGCTGAAATTCCTCAGACTGGATCAGCTGTGTGCAGCCTCCAGCTACCTCGGCGCAGAGCAGAGCAGGCCGGTGCTCACGTGCACCCTGCAGAACTCTGACACATTTGGTCCCTAACCGCACGCATGCAAATACAGTCATCCGTCAAGCTGCTGAGTCTAAACAGTATATTTCTGCCTCATTTATTGGCAAAGGTCAGCGTAGCTTGCTGACAGGCGGCTCACGTCAGCGGCTGGCCACAAATCACCTCCTGTTTTCGATATTTTTTGGCTCTTTCCACCATAAGTTGAAGGGAAATAAAATAATGTAAATTTTTTTGTTAGTAATCCTCTTCACTGAGTCAATTTTAGGATAAAGAATGGTGTTCTACAGGGTTCTCACACATTTTTTATGACAAAATTCCATACTTTTCCACACCCAAATTTCCAAAGCTCACATAACTTTTGGAGCCAATTTTGAAACAATAAATACAAAAGTTCACTATGAGTTTGCTGTGGTCAGGCTTTAAATATGGAACCTGGAAAAAGTGGAGACTGGAAACAGGGAGAGAGGGATTGGTAGATGGACAGGTGGTTGTGTTCTGGGGCAGGTAGATGGGTGGGTGGAATGACTGACGCACGCATGCATCATGGGTTCATCCTTCCATGTGTCCATGGAAGCATGCATCCATGTATTGATCCATCCATCCATCCATCCATCCATCCATCCATCCATCCATCCATCCATCCGTCTATGGACGCATCCATCCATCCATGTGTCCATGGACCCATCCATCCATCCATCCATCCATCCATCCTTCCATGTGTCCATGGACCCATCCATCCATCCATCCATCCATGTGTCTATGGACGCATCCATCCATCCATGTGTCTATGGACGCATCCATCCATCCATCCATGTGTCCATGGACCCATCCATCCATCCATCCATGTGTCCATGGACCCATCCATCCATCCATCCATGTGTCCATGGACCCATCCATCCATCCATCAATGTGTCCATGGACCCATCCATCCATCCATCAATGTGTCCATGGACCCATCCATCCATCCATCCATGTGTCCATGGACCCATCCATCCATCCATCCATGTGTCCATGGACCCATCCATCCATCCATCCATCCATCCATGTGTCCATGGACCCATCCATCCATCCATCAATGTGTCCATGGACCCATCCATCCATCCATCCATCCATCCATCCATCCATCCATGTGTCCATGGACCCATCCATCCATCCATCCATCCATCCATCCATCCATCCATGTGTCCATGGACCCATCCATCCATCCATCCATCCATCCATGTATCCATGGACCCATCCATCCATCCATCCATCCATCCATCCATCCATCCATCCATCCATCCATGTGTCCATGGACCCATCCATCCATCCATCCATCCATCCATCCATGTGTCCATGGACCCATCCATCCATCCATCCATCCATCCATCCATGTGTCCATGGACCCATCCATCCATCCATCCATGTGTCCATGGACCCCATCCATCCATCCATCCATCCATCCATCCATGTGTCCATGGGCACATCAACCGATCAATCCATCCATCCATCCATCCATCCATCCATCCATCGATACATCCATCTTAAAAGATCTTGAAGGTTTAATGTATTTCAAGTAATTTAATGAAAGCAATTAATCTCTTTAACTGGGAAATTTCTAAACAACCATTTTCAACTAACATACATCATTTACCTGTTCAGTATGGCAGTGGTTGCATCATGCTGTGGGACTGTTTGGCTAACAGTAGTACCAAGTGAGTGCAAAAACAACTCACGGAAATGTATAGCTTGATATATAAAACAAGAACACAAAAGATGTTCCAAAGGGACAATTATCCTAAACACATCAGAACTGGGTTTGGAATAAAGCAAGCAAACATTTGGCTTCTGCAAAGGTTGTTCCAAAGAGCCTACCTCAAAAATGATTGCCAGTTTGGGAGTTAGATTTAAAAGCCAAGCCAGTTCCAGAAAACCCGTCAGTTTGAATGGACTCCAGCAATTCTATAAAGAAGAGCAGTCAAATATCCAGGAAGAAGGTTGCTGATGGCCGGAAAAAGTTTGAGGTCAAAGTACAACTTACGCAGGGGAATTAAGAGCCATATTAATCAGGGTCTATGTATACATTTACAGTCTTGCGAATTTTTAAAAAAAAATGTCAGTTATTTACTAAGAATTGTTCATTGGTTGATATCTAGTCTAATATATTTGAATATCTAAATAAAAAAAAGAGAAAAGTGATTTAACTGCAGATAAACAATGAAAATTGTTTTACTGAACTAAAGCTATCAACTAAAATGTTTTTGAGCTAAGGTGAAAGGTTAGGACTCCCTACCACTGGAAAGCGGATATTAGTGTGAGGAAGCTTTGTCCCAGTTCTAATTTTCATCTTTCAGGAACATGTTACGGGGGTTCTTGCATGTTCAGCATGTGGCAAATAACCCCACTGCATCTCAGTGAGATCCACATCTGGGCTTTGACTAGGCCCAGAAATTTCCACTCGTTTCCACAATGTCTGGGGTATACGCAGGCAGACCTCATCAAAGTGCTGAATAATGTACTCCTGATGTGATAAACTTGATTTCAATCATTTTAAGGGGGAATAAATCTGGGCGCCCTCACCAGAGAGTCATTTTTTTTATCACATTTTCCTGAAAATTTTAAAAGGTTTTTTGCTTCTGTTGTTTTTGCTTATTTTGATTACTTGAAGCTTTCTGTGTATTGTTAAATTAATTAAATTCAATTGTATTTATATAGCACCAATTCACAACATGTCATCTCAAGGCACTTTACAAAGTCAAATTCAATCAAATCATACAGATTGGTCAAAAAGTTTCCTATCTATGGAAACCCAGCAGATTGCATTGAGTCTTGACAAGCAGCATTCACTCCTCATGAAAGAGCGTGGAGTCACAGTGGACAGTCGTCTGCATTGTTGATGGCTTTGCACCAATCCCTCATACTGAGCATGCATGAAGTGACAGTGGAGAGGAAAACTCCCCTTTAACAGGGAGGAAAACCTCCAGCAGAAACAGGATCAATGTGAATGGTCATCTGTCTCGACCGACTGGGGGTTAGAGGAGACAGAGCAGAGGTACATAAAGCACAAAAGCACACATTGATCCAGGAATCCTTTTTATGTTATATGGTAATAGCGGATGATCTGTCTCCCCTAGATGATGTCACAGCTAACAGAACGCCAGACCAGGTGTACCTACTATGAAGAGAAAAATGACAGGAAACAAAAAGTTAAAAGTTTAAAAACCAACAAACAATGCAAATTGGAGAACAGTAGGAGCACTCAGCAGAGTGAGAAAAATAGACCCTTATGTCCTCCAGCAGCCTAAGCATATAGAAGCACAACTACAGAGATAGCTTAGAGCAACCTAGGCCACACTAACTATAAGCTTTGTCAAAAAGGAAAGTTTTAAGTCTAGTCTTAAAAGTAGACAGGGTGCATGCCTCATAGACCAAAACTGGGAGTTGGTTCCACAGGGGAGGATCAGCTGAAGGCTTCAAACTGCATTTGGTGGACTTCCTGATAGTAAAAAAATTACAATAGTCCAGCCTTGAAGTAACACATGCATGGACTAGTTTTTCAACATCACTCTTGGACAGAATATTTTTTTTATTTTGGCGATATTCCAGAGGTGAAAAAAAGGAAACCCTGGAAACCTGTTTAATATGGGATATAAATTACATGTCTTGGTCAACAATAACACCAAGGTTTTTTACTTTAATATCAGATGCCAATTTAATGCCATCCAGATTAAGTGATTAAGAAGATTATTTTTTGAAGACTCTGGTCCAAAGATGACAACTTCTGTCTTGTCAAAATTTAAAAGCAAGAAATTTAAAGTTATTCTGGTTTTGATGTCAATTACACAATCAAGTCCATTATCTGAGGTTATGAAAATATCATTAATGACCTTCACCAGAGCTGTTTCAGTGCTATCATGAGTTCTGAAGCCTGACTGAAACTCTGCAATTACGTCATTACTTTGTAAGTGTTCACATACTTGATTAGCAACTACCTTCTCAAGAATTTTAGATAGGAAAAGAAGATTAGATATAGGTCTGTAATTTATTAAGTCATCTTGATGAAGAGAGGGCTTCTTCAGTAAAGCTTTAATAACAGCTACTTTAAACGCCTCTGATACATATCCATTTACTAAGAATAGATGTCTAAAATTAATCAAAGGGAACACCTCCTTAAATAACTTGGTTAGGATTGGGTCTAACATACAAGTTGAAGGTGTAGATGAAGCTGAAATTTTAGATAGCTCAGAAAGCTCTACTGAAACAATTACACAATCAAGTCCATTATCTGTTACCTAAACAGTTCAAACACTGATCCGGTTTTAAAGATTCCTCCATTGCTGCCTCACTTACTGAGGACAAGGTAATCATGTTTGGGAGGATGCCAATAATTTTATCTTTAATAGAATCAAATTTATTTATGAATAATCCCATAAAGTCATTACTGCTGAGAGCTGAAGGAATGGATGGATCAACAGAGCTATGACTCTGTGTAAGTTTGGCAACTGTACTAAAGAGAAATTTAGGATTATTTTTATTTCCCTCTATTAATGATGAAAACTCTGCTGCTTTAACTCTGCGAAGGTTCTTTTTATACAAAGGTAGACTATTTTTCCAGATTAGGTAGGATTCCACTAGGTGTGTAGAGCGCCATTTTCTCTCCAATTTCCTAATGTTGTGCTTCAAAGAACGCAGCTCTAAATTAAACCAGGAAGACAGCTTCCTGTGAATAATCACTTTCTTTTTCAAGGGGGCTACTGCTAAACGCAACCAGTAAGTGACACCTTCAACAAAAGCGTCAGTTTGTGAATTGGAAGAAACAACATTGCTGCCCTCTCCTGGGTATTTCTGTGATACTGAGGAAATTAAAAGGGGGACAGACTCTTTAAAATTTGATACAGCATAATCTGATAAAGATCTACTATAATGGAACCTTCTTTTGGGGGTGGAAAACTCAGTTAAAATGTAGAGTTAGGACAGGGTTGCAAGGAAATACTGTTAATTCTTAGCAATCAATCCCATATGTCAGCACAAGGTCTAAACTATGAAGGCAGAAGTGTGTCGGTTTATGTACATTTTGAGCTAAATTAGATATGTAGATATCCACATGTCCAAATATGAATACAAAAAATCTGATTTCAACAGGGGGTCCTGACTTTTTTACATAACTAAAAGCCTGTATATAAAAATTTGTTTATATGAGAGAAAATCTGCAATAAATTCAAACTTGTTCACTAAATTCTTAAAAAAAAGCTACCAAAAAACCACAACAGTTTTATGTTCTATAATCATTGCACAATGGAAAACAAACAGTTAAAATAAATAATTTAAAGCCCAAAAAGTAGATATTTATGCCCATGATGTTTGGGGGTAAACCCTTTGGTCACAACTGTAAACTTGTCTTCAGCTTTGTGGAAATAATTTAAGTACAACAGGGTTTACCCAGAGGCAAGCCTTGCATGTCGATGCACTTGACGTGCGTCCTGAAAGTTCACTGTTCCCATAACAAACGAACATCTTGCAAATGGGCCTTGGAAAGAGGAAAAAAAGCCACTGATGAAAGCAGATTTCCTGAGTGATAACAGAGAAGATATCTGGCAGAGATTTAGCGCTTTGTCTGAAGATCGTTAAAGGTTTGAGGGAAAAAGTCACCTCGCAGGACAAAAGCCAGGATGTAGAAGAATTGCAGCTGTCCGTCCTCCACATCTGCCTGGATGTCTTCGCACACAAGAGGCCTGACAGATCAAAAGAAACAGAGAAGTGCATCATAAATATTCAGACACATCTCACAGGTTCTTCTTTAGATGAAGAGCTGGCAGGTGTTGTTGCATCAAAAAGATGTCAGTGCGAAAGTGTCGAGGGATACATTTCGCATTAACTGCAGAACAAAGGGGATAATTGACATAATAATGGCTGACAGGACTTGTGTTGCGCAAACACTGGGAAGTGTGTTTTGAGACTGTGGTTAGCTGCTTCGGAACACATGAAGGAGCTGCTCAGTTTGTTTTTTCGCCTTTGATTGTTGAGTTGAGAAGCAAAAACCAGATGAGAAACTGAAAAATGCCAGGCATTTGTTGTGTGTTTGGATATGGACGTACCAACGTGTTCTGCAGGATTGAGGCCGGAACACGTCTGTCACAAAGCCTATTTTTTTGGAGGGATTTGCTCAAATCAAATGAAACACCTTTCCGTCAAGTCTGCTTTGGGAGTATACACAATCTGTCAGCATGAATGAAATGTTTGGTTGTCACGGGATGTTGAACTTTTCTTCTCTGGAATCATACTTTTAAGATTAAAAACAGAAAATGCCAAAATGCCGCTACCTTCTGTTTCAGAGAGAGAGAGAGAGAGAAAAAAAACACGCAATTAAAGGTGTAAAAAAATTATTGATGGCTATTACAAACTACTCGAGCAAACGCTTCGCAATTTGCAGCACAGCACATGTAACCAATTAAGATGCGGTTTACCAGCTAATTTAGTGGGGCTGTTTCACCAAGCAGAGTCTAAGAAAAGCTGATTGTAATCAACTAAAGATGTGTCAGAAATTTGCAGTCCTGGAACTTCTCCCCTTAACCTACATGGCCCAACCGCATACAAATGTGCGCGACATTGTTCAGACCACATCTTTCAGCATCTACACAAATAAAAGTCAAACACGTCTGCTGATGACTGCGTCAGTGCGGCAGGCGCTCTGTGGCTGGGGAAGGCGTACCAGAGGTGGTGCTGAGCGGAGAGCCTGGTGGTGGAGATGGACTGCAGCTTGCTGTCCGATTTGTGGGCCATCTCACGGACGATTCCTGGAAAAGTAAAGAAGGCAAAAACACTCAATATTCTCTGACAGTCAGGTTACTGGAAGAATTTAGACTTTTCTACAAATGTTGCCTATTTTACACCCACTTAATGATTTAATTAGTGGAAAGGCAGAATCTACAGATGCCAAAGAAGCTCATCATGGTCCTATTCAATTCAATTAAACTAAATTTTATCTATAAAAGGCCAATTCCCAACACATGTCATCTCAAGGCACTTTACAAAGTCAAATTCAATCAAATCATACAGATTGGTCAAGAAGTTTCTATCTAACGAAACCCTGTAGATTGCATCAAGTCTTGACAAGCAGCATTCACTCCTCATGAAAGAGCGTAGAGCCACAGTGGACAGTCGTCTGCATTGTCAATGGCTTTGCACCAATCCCTCATACTGAGCATGCATGAAGTGACAGTGGAGAGGAAAACTCCCCTTTAACAGGGAGGGAAACCTCCAGCAGAAACAGGATCAGTGTGAACAGTCATCTGCCTCAACCGACTGGGGGTTAGAGGAGACAGAGCAGGGGCACAAAAAGCATATTGAACCATGAATCCTTTCTATGTTATATGGTAATAGCGGATGATCTGTCTCCCCTGGATGATGTCACAGCAAATAGAACGGCAGACCAGGTGTACCTACTATTAAGAGAAAAATGACAGAGAATAAGAAATTAAAGGCTGAAATAATAACAGACAATGTAAATTGAATAACAGTAAGAGAACTCAGCAGAGTGAGAAAAATAGACCCTGATGTCCTCCAGCAGCCTAAGCCTACTTTTAGAATCTCTAGGAACCACCAATCGTCCTGCAGTCTGAGAGCCAAGTGCTCTGTCAGGAACATATGGGGTAATCAGATCTCTGACATATGATGGAGCTTGATTATGGAGGGCTTTACACGTGAGAAGGAGAATTTGAAATTCTATTCTTCATTTAACAGGAAGCCAATGAAGGGAAGCTTAAATAGGAGAAATATGATCCCTCTTGTTGATTTTCATCAGAACTCTTGCTGCAGCATTTTGGATCAACTGAAGGCTTTAAACTGCATTTTGTGGACTTCCTGATAGTAAAGAATTACAATAGTCCAGCCTTGAAGTAACAAATGCATGGACTAGTTTTTCAGCTTCACTCCTGGACAGAACATTTCTAATTTTGGCAATATTCCGTCAGTGAAAAAAAGAAACCCTGGAAACCTGTTTAATATGGGATATAAATTACATGTCTTGGTCAACAATAACACCAAGGTGTTTTACTTTCTCATCAGATGCCCATTTTATGCCATCCAGATTAAGGGATTTATCAAGAAGTTAATTTTTTGAGGACTCTGGTCCAAGGATGACAACTTGATAATTCTTGTCAGAATTTAAAAGCAGGAAATGTAAAGTCATTCAGGTTTTGATGTCGAAAATAGTCAAAATAATTCATCAGGATTTATGGATAAATACAGCTAAGTGTCACCAGCATAACAGTGAAAATGTCAATCGGAAGCTTATATATATATATATATATATATATATATATATATATATAGATAGATAGATAGATAGATAGATAGATAGATAGATAGATAGATAGATAGATAGATAGATAGATAGATAGATAGATAGATAGATAGATAGATAGATAGATAGAGAGATAGATAGATAGATAGATAGATAGATAGATAGATAGATAGATAGATAGATAGATAGATAGATAGATAGATAGATAGATAGATAGATAGATAGATAGATAGATAGATAGATAGATAGATAGATAGATAGATAGATAGATAGATAGATAGATAGATAGAAGATAGATAGATAGATAGATAGATAGATAGATAGATAGATAGATAGATAGATAGATAGATAGATAGATAGATAGATAGATAGATAGATAGATAGATAGATAGATAGATAGATAGATAGATAGATAGATAGATAGATAGATAGATAGATAGATATATTCAGAGAGAGAATTGGGCCAAGGACTGAACCCTGTGGTACACCACAAGTGACCCTTGAGTTTGAAGAAGATCAATTGCTTTTGCCTTAATCCCTACAGTATGCTCAAGTCTTTGTAGGAGACTATTGTGATCAACTGTAGCAAATGCAACACTGAGGTCTAACAGGACAAGTCCATTATCTGAGGTCCATTATCTGAGGCCATGAGAATATCATTAATGACCTTCACCAGAGCTGTTTCGGTGCTACGATGAGTTCTGAAGCCTGAGTGAAACTCTTCAAAGTAATGACCTTTGTAAATGTTCACACACTTGAGTAGCAACTACCTTCTCAAGAATTTTAGATAGGACAAGACGATTAGATATAGGTCTGTAATTTATTAGGTCATCTTGATGAATAGAGGGTTTCTTAAGTAAAGGTTTAATAACAGGTACTTTAAAAGCCTGTGGTACATCTCAATTTACTAAGGATAAATTAATCATGTCTAAAATGGGAGCATTAATCAAAGGGAATACCTCTTTAAATAACTTGGTTGGGATTGGGTTTAACATACAAGTTGAATGTTTAGATGAAGCAAAAATTTTAGATAACTCCGAAAGCTCTACTGTATTTTTATTCTCCTCTATTAATGATAAAAAATATGCTGCTCTAACTCTGTGAAGGGTCTTTTTATACAACAATAGACTATTTTTCCAGATTAGGTAGGATTCCTCTAGATGTGTAGAGCACCATTTTCTCTCCAATTTCCTAACGTTGTGCTTCAAAGAACACAGCTCTAAATTAAACCAGGAAGCCAGCTTCCTATGAATATTCACCTTCTTTTTCAAGGGGGCTACATTGTCTAATGCAATACACAACGTGAAAGTGACATTAGAAGGGGGAAAGCATTGATACAGCATAATCTGATTAAGATTCACTATAATGCAACCTTCCTTTGAGAGTGGAGAAATCAGTTAAATTGAACTATAAGGTTATTAAAAATGGTTAGATAGGACAGGGTTGTGAGGAAATACTGTTGATTCTTAGCAGTCAATGTCATATGTCCGCACAAGGTTCAAAGTATGAAGGCAAGAGTGCGCCGGTTTATGCACATTTCGAGCAAAACCAATTGAATCTAGGATGGTATTAAAGGCTACATTAAGCTTATCACATTCAGTGTCAACATGAATATTAAAATCCCCCACTATCACAACCTTGTCAGTGTTTAACATTAAATCATATAAGAATTCTGAGAACTTATCTAAAATTGAGAGTAAGACCCTGTTGGATGATACAAAACAACAAACAGAAGAGGTTTAAATGCTTTGCAGTTTGGATGAGCTAAACTAATTTTTAAAAGAATTGTAGTTATTAATTGGCCTGGGACTAATTAATAAATCTGACTGAAAGACGGTAGCTACTCCTTCTCCGCTTCCTGTAGTTCTGGGAATGTGCAAATTTAAATAATTAGATGGGGTTGACTCATTTGCACTAACGTAGTCCTCTTGGAGCCAGGTTTCTGTGAGACAAAATCAATCAATCTGGTTATCAGAAATGAATGAATGAATTAAAATAAATAGTCTTTGGAGGGAGAGACCTTATATTTAATAAACCACATTTAATTGTTTCATTTTATTAGTTCAAGTTGAGTCGTATTGATTTTATGAAATTTTTATGATTTGCTCCTTTTAGATCAGTTTTTAATCTGTTTAGTTTTGGCCGTGGGAAAGACACTGTCTCAATGGGGTAATGGGTGGGTAACAGTACAGAAGCTGCAGAGAGGTGTGTTAAACTATGGCTCTGCTTCCTGGTCTGAAGCCTGGGCTGTCAGCAGTTTGAAGAACTAATAAATCCGGCCAGATTCCTAGAAAGAAGAGCTGCACCATCCATAGCGGGATGGATGCTGTCTCTCCGGATCAGACCAGGTTTTCCCCAGACAGTTTGCCAGTTATCAATGTAGCCCACAGCGTTTTCAGGACATCACCTAAACAATCAGCGGTTGCTGCCTGAATATAAACGCTCTCTTTTCCCGCTGCTACGTTAGAGCAGCATAGGGGAGGACACTTGCCTCTTCCTCTGCACTGCGCAGGTTCCGACTGGAGTTTGGAAAACACTCCAGGCTGGATCGAAGCTAAGTCTGTAGTCTATCTTCTACGTAACCAGATGGCAGTGTAAAGAATCCATCTATGCCGAAACCGGCCTTGTGATTTTTCTCAGCTGTTGCAGGAAAGCTGACTTGAGACAGCACGGAGTGGTCTCCTTTTCTCCTCCTTTTCTCCTCCCTCTCAGCTTGGCCTGGCCAAGGAGGGGCTGATCTGAAGTCGCCCGCTGCAACCGGCACAGGCCACACAGGAACGTTTCAGCTAACCACATAGCCACCTATAGCTTTGACCCAACCAGCCTTTACACTGCTTTCAACTGGATGGCTAAAGTGAACCAAACTGACATGGAGGCACAGACATGTTTGGCAGAGTTGAACAGGGAAAGTTAAATGGTTTATTTAAAATGGTTTCACAGTGTTTTTAAAGCTTGGCTGAGCTTACAGGATAGCTCCCGCTAGCTTCTTTGAAACCAAGCGATGAGTGTGTTTTTATAGTTATAACAAACTTTATTTCCATAAGGGTTTTATACATTGATGGGATAATGATGTTTGTGTTTTCCAGGCCACTCATTATGACCAAAATGAGCTTAATGTCTTTTAAAATTAGCGCTGAATGTCCGCTAGCATAATGCTATTAGCTTCTGGATAACATACCACACAACTACGGTTTGTTTCAAACATAAGGTTTGTTTCGTTTTGTCGTTCGATAGTGCTATGCGCATTATTACCGCATTAATTTGGAACATTACTGTTGATTTAATGCCGTTTTGTATAACTTTAGGATTAACCCATTTAGCAACTGATCGCTCCCAGAGGAATAATCACAAAATCAGGCGTCCTAAAGTTACGGATTTTACTGAGCAAATTATTCTTTAAAATTTTATTTTATCAAATAATGTTTTGTTTAACTCAGGATTTGCCACCGCTTGAATCATTCCTTTCAACTTTTGTCCTGAACTGTGTTGAGTTACTGTGGAGTGAAAGCACATTTACACTGTTATACAAGCTCCACTACTTTACACTGGATCAAAGAGTCAAATCCTTAGTGTTCTCCCATGAATTATAAAAAAACATACAAATTTATGACAGGCGTACTCTCTTATGTAAAATATATTCCAAAGCATGGATGAATTAATGAACAGAAGAAAAAATACATATACAATCATGGTTGGATGGACAAAGATGGTTGGATAGATGATTGATGGATTGTCAAAGAAGGTAGAATGGGTACTGGCTAGATGGACAAAGATGGTTGGATGGTATACCTGGAAACAGCAGCGCCCAGGGGCCATCCTGATCAGATGTTCAAACCCTGTCAACTAGTTCTCTTCCGTGCTTGAGAAGAGCTCCCTCCGGATACCAGAGCTCCTCACCCTATCTCTAAGGATAACCATGGCCGCCCTCTAGAGGAAGCTAATTTTGACCGCTTGTTTCTGGGATTGCGTTCTTTTGGTTATGATCCATACCTCATGACCATAGGTGAGGGATGGAAGATAGACAGACTAAATCGAGAAATTTGCTTTTTGGCTAAGCTCTCTCTTCACCACAACAGACTGGAGCAGTGCCTGCATTACAGCAGACAAAGCCCCGATCTGTCTGTCCATCTCTCAT
This sequence comes from Fundulus heteroclitus, assembly GCF_011125445.2. Lineage (NCBI taxonomy): Eukaryota > Metazoa > Chordata > Actinopteri > Cyprinodontiformes > Fundulidae > Fundulus > Fundulus heteroclitus. Next base: position 28,095,222 of record NC_046384.1, read on the forward strand.
TCCATCCTAACACCACCAAGTTACTTGACGTCCTCTGTCTGAGGCAGAGACTGACCCCCGACACACACCCTACCTACTTTAAGTAACAAATATTTGACAATTGTACTGTTTTTAGCTTTAGCTTTAAAGTCCAGTTTTTTTCCGTTTCAGTTCACTGTAAATATATCATGAAGAAAGGCTTAAAATGAACTCTAACTGTTTATTTTATGTCCAACATATTGTTACTGTGTGAAAGACTCATGACTACAAACAAAAGTCCTAAAGTTCTGTTTATGAGATGTGCGGACTTGTATATTTTCTTTTCTGCCCTGCTATTTATGTCCAGAATTCCAATGCATTCCCAGTTTTTCCTTCACAACTAATTCAGCTGCCTGGATTCAGATGTCCAGGTTTGGTAGCCTTATGAAGCCAATCTGGATTGTTGTTGATCATGTAAAGGCAGCTCTGTGCAACAGCCACTATCTGGACCTCATTTCATTTTTCCATCCTCTGTAATGAACTGCAGCCGTAAATCAAACTTACATTCTTCTCTACATATTGTGGAAAAGTGGAGTGTGTGTGCTTTTGTCTCCTCAATGGAGCATTCATCACTTAACCAAATATCCCAAAACAATTCCAAAACCAAAGAAGGGAAGGATTTGAGTATGAGATCCCTGAGGATGTATCTACAAACCAAAAGATTTATTAAATAACCACAGGAAATTTAAAGAAAATGCCCCACATTCCTTCTGGAAAACATCGGAGAAGTTCACAGCTTTGCCAGGAAAGTGAGCAGCTCCTTGCCACTATTCAAACAGGAGATGTCAAAGACACCTCTCTGCTAACTTCCATGAGATATTCAGAATAAGGTGAAATATTTGGGAGCCGTTCACATTCACCAACCAGGCAAAGAGGAAAGAGCCAAGAAAATGAGACCAAAGTGTGAAAGCAGATCATGAAACGTCACACCCCAACATTCATGGAAAAAAGAAAGCCCAGAGACAGAAGCTGAACTCTGACTGAGTCCTTCTGCTATTGTAACTAAAACAAGAAAGCCAACTTTAGTTGCAGGTGTAGGATTTCAGTTTCATTGGATCCGTGGGTGGGAAAGAAGCGCCGGGAGAACACAATCCATCACTTTTTGGTGTGAGATTAAGTATGACAACAATATGGGGCGGAGATGATATCTGCAGTGTGCCGTTGCAGTATGGTGTTCCAGCAGAGTCTGAATGGATGACATTTTAAAAAGAATTTAAAGGGACACGTATGAAAAGAGGCCAATGGGGAGAAAACAGAGAAAAGTAAGATATGTTCTGCCGTATTCTCCTGTAAAAGATGCGAGTATAAACAGAAAGTCATTTCTAGAGTAATTTCTGTTCAAGAAGACATTTAGTAGGAAAACTGAAAAGAGTTTGTATACTTATTATGAGGTTAAGTACAGTACAGTTCATCCCCCGCCCCCCAGACAGTGAGACTCTTTTTGGTTTGTATCTTAAGTGATTTTGGTAATGCTTGGCTTTCCAAAAAGAACAGAAACTGGAGTAATAATGAACATTTGTGAAAGTTTTTTTTTCTTGTAAAACAAATTTAAAAATGTGATTAAATAATTGTATCTAAAGCTAGCTACAGGTTTTTAAAAAACAACCTATTTGTTATGCAACGTAAATCAAAGATATAACCCCGGCCCCCACAAAAAAAAAGAAAAAAAAAAAAAAAAAAGAAATTCACAATGGAATTTTGTCCTTTTACTTTCAACAGGTATTTTATAGCTGTAACAGGTATCTTTACTTGGAGCAAATTAAGAAAACCAGTCAAACAGAAAAATAAACACCAGGATTGTGTTTTTAAAGTTGTTGAGTGATGAGATTTCATGTACAATTCATCATCAGAATAGACTCCAATACAGAAATAATAAAAAAAAATTCTCTTGTTGAATGAGCCATTTGGGTTTCTGCAAACTTGTAAAAAAGAAAGATGCTATTTTAGTTTATTGTAGATATGTGTCTAGCACATTATATAATTCTGTATGACATTCCATTCTACTAAATCATGTTGTCTTAAAGTGTGTGAATTACTGTGCCATATTGGATAGGAAATTGTACCAGGATGCATTATATTACAATCATAATGCACTGTATTGTATCAAATTCAATATTACTGTATCATAATGTATATTTTCAACTGTATTATAGCCTATGTTGAATCATGTAGTGTCATAATGTGTATCATGGAGAAATTTGTCACTGGAAACAGGCTAAACACGTATAGGATGTTAACCGTTTCTCTCCAACTAGTTTGTCTGAAGTGCCTGAAAAAATTACCCTTGGCTTATTTTAAAATCCACTACTATAAACTTCTGGAAATCTAGCATTTAGTCCAGACTTTCTTGTCACGTGGGCCAAAATCATGAAATCAAAACTACTCTAGGGCCACAAAACACCCCCAAAAAAATAACGTGAATTTTGCTTTTATTTTTGCCTGCTCAACAGTAAACTACGCATGGGATACTTTAACCAACCAAATACAGTGTTAAGATACTGTATTTGTAGGAAAGGAATGCGTAAAGCTTTTGATTTTTGCAGATGTATCTTATTCAAAAAAATTTATCCGGTTTGCAAATTCCTTTTTGGAGCCCACAGCTTTCTGTTTTTGTTGCCTACAAAAATATTTAGTCTATTCCCAGCAGTAAGAACAGGAATGGTTTCACCATTTCTTTAAAAATACTTGCTCTATTTAGCCAAGTTTAGTAGATTTATTAAAAGCAGATCTTATTTTGTGCACCAATGTCTGCTTTGGAGTAAAAGGCACTGGGCTGATCAAGTAAATTTTAATATGAATTAAAGGGAGTGCAAAAACCTCGATATTAAAATACTATTACTGCTGTAGCTTTGTCAGTTAAAAAAGGGGTCTACATCTGCACCATCCAAAAAACAACAAAACACACAAAAAATAAGCACCTGAGAAATCAGGGGCCACACAAAATCAGTCCAGGGGCAGCAAATGGTTCCCAGGCCACATTTTGGACCCTCCGGATCTAGATGGTCTGCTATAGTAACATCCAATCAACATTCAAATAAATGAGAGAATACCAATTTCTAATATGCATTTAAATACCATTATAATATTAATTATATTTCATAGGTTTGGAAGTAATGTATGCTTCAATCCAGACGGTCTTATTCCAAGAAATTCTTGGGTTTTTATAGATACATGTGATGTTGAATCTGTCAGTGAAGAACTGAACCAAAAAAACCCTCATTCTAGTAAGACGTTTGAAACCCACGTCAATCAAAGAGTAGGACGTGCTGATCAAAAGGTATGTGGAAAGTATTCTGGTTTAGGAAATAGTTTTAGATGACGCGTGAAAGTGGTTAAATACTCCAGCTGCTCTCAAGTCATAAACGAACAACCTCCCTCCGTGACAGGGCACTAAAACACAAAATGCTCCATAATAAGCATTCACCTTCAACCAACTAAGTGGTAGCTTGATCTGTTGCCAGGTTAGATTTGAATAGATTAAAAAACACAAACTGTTCAATAAAGTAAAGTTCTTTTCCTGAAGATTACAACTTAGAGGTTTTCTCACACTGCCTAAGATGAAGCAGGGAATGATGGACTAACTAAAAGATTAAACAACGTGTTAACATGGACGGTTAGCGAGGTGCCATCCAAGACTCCGATCATGCATAAGCAAAGGTGACAGGCCGACAGAGTGTGTTTAGAAGCAGGCTGGCAACAAATGGACTCTGGGTGGTGCTCTGGTGAATGTCAACACTGCAGCTTCCTCTTGTTTCCGACTCTCTCGCTGCCTCCAGCATCAACACCAGTGCCCCTGATAGTTTTCACATGAAAGTAAACACAGCACCACCGCTATGTGTCAGACAGCTGTTGTATGACTCTCAGTTTTGAGGGAACAAATCCATTAATCCTGCAAGTCTCTCAAGACAAACTCAACTGAAAAGCAATAAGCTGCTCCAAATGAGAGAAAAACAAATGCTAATAAGCTTTTTTTTGGTGGCGGCAGGTCCCATCTGCCACGTGTTATCCCTCATGTTTCAACAAAAGCTACGTCAAAGCTCCTAGCTCCAGAAAGCTGTCCTGGTTATAACCACATCCTTTCCGTTCTCTCAAGCCAGCGAGTCCATCGTCATTCCAGTTGTGGTTTCAAAATCTCTGTCCGCTGACTTAGGCGACAGGACGGGGATTGTTTTGGTTAAGCGCTTCCATACTTCCTCTGGCGAAATCTTTCAGCAGCAGTATTTGGGTCCATTTGGCTTAAACAGCAGAAAGTCGTCGGCGTAATAACAACTCGGCAATCTCAGAAAACAACATATAGTTGATGTTTGAATCGGAAACATCTGATTTCTTTATGCACCTCTTGGGGATTTTTACCAAGAATTCAACAAGAGCTTCTGTGGTCTTGTTGAAGGCAATCTGGAAACATTTTCAGCCACAATGAAATACAAGGAACTAAATGAGCTGTTTATGGATTTAGACTCTCACAGAGGAGAGTGAGCTTACGCAGAGAGGGAGGGAAAGAAAAGATAGCTTTGGTGAAAGTGAGACACAAAACTGGAGAGGCTGCACACTTAATGGGCCCTTCAGTCAGGCCGCACTCTACCTCTTCAAAGAGATTCATCCCAATCAGCCTGGCAGTAATCTTAGTGATAGGGCTGAAAACAATGTACGAAGGCGGCAGAAACTGAGAAAATGAAAAACTAATTCCAGTTATTAAGAAGGGAACAAAAAAAACAAGTGAGCACACCCTTAAACTAATACTTAGATGAGAAACACTGATTATATTTCAGCATGCAGTCTTTTTGGCTAAGAGTGCCACAATGAGGCATATCTTTGCCAACTATTAGTATTTGATTGTGAAAGCCTCCCCTGTCCAAAGCCTCCTACTGGTACCCTACCAGGTTTTTCCTCTGATTCAGCTCTGGAATCTGACTGGGATCTTCAAAGCCTGAATCTTTGGTGGGTGACACGGTGCGCAGAGGTTACCAGTCTTGCCTCAAAGCAAGAAGGTCCCGGGTTCGAGTTCCGGGCTCGACAGGGGGCTTTTCTGTGTGGAGTTTGCAAGTTCTCCCCCGTGTCAGGCGCTCCGGTTTCCCTTACCACTAAAGGCATGCTGGTCGTGGTGGCACACTCAGTCGCAGCAGTTCAGGCTAACCCTCCATCTGATCTATGTGATTTTATTCTATGTATAATGACGAAAAAAGCACTTTCATTTCCTTTTAAAGCCTTTCTTTAGCTGATGTGAATGTATGCTTAAGGCAGGTCCCTCATCTTCTGCTCTCTTAGTAAGAGTCGGAAGGTTTCATGCCAACATTGATGAGTGGTAGAACTGCTCATAAGTCTCTCCGTCTTACCTGAAGCCCCAGTTCTTGTTAGAGAAAAAAACACCTTACAGCATACCACTGCCACCCCGTGCTTCACTGTGCTCTCTGTACAGTGTTTTATTTCTTTTCCTGCAAAAGCAGCATTTTGAATTGTGGCCAGTCCAGGATGTTTTTCTTCAGCCTTACCAATCTACCCTATAGTGCAGACATACGTGACATGCACGGGGAAAGCAGGAACAAGTCGCCAGAGCAGAAACGGAGAAAACAGAAAAAAAAATTACATTTCTGAAGAAATAGTGATTTTTGTTTTATTGCAAAATGTGGTTCTTGAAGTTACGAAGAAACTGCTTTAAATGACCGTTTATGAGGTTTTAAAATGGTAAACTTTTTGTTTAAACTCAGCCTGTTTTCAGCTTAAAATCCAGCCGACCGGGATCTGCATGTCGCGTGCACAAAGCCTTTGTTTGGCTCCACGCATGCTTTTCATATGCATACTTGAAAAAAAAAACAAAAAAAAAAAACATGGCAGCTTATGTAGCTACTTAATGCTCTCCAAAAAACTGTTTCAGTGAACACGCTGAACGGATCGCCCAAGAACCGAACCCCAGCTGTTACAGCGATCTGCCGTGGGAGTACATGTTCACCAGGACAGAGATGCTGGACTTGCTTCAGATTCTGAATTAAGAGAGAAAGTTTTTTTCTGTGTCCTATCTGGCAATGTGACAATAAGAATTGTTGTCTTAATGCCGAAAAGTGCCAACAGATTTTACTTCAACAAGTGGAGCCTTATGTTTTCCATACTGCTCTGCTGGATTTATATATGCAATAGGCTTTATTAGAATTTATGCTGGGACTATGTCATGCTAAATGCAAACTGAAACAGGAAGGTAGAAGAGGAACAAAAAGGAGAGAAACAGATGAGACAACATGCCTAAAAAGGAGAAAAGATTAAAAAGAAAGAAAAGTGAGACAGCAATATAACATACCAGGAGAGAAATAAGTTTGCGAACGTTCCTTAGCTTGCAGCTAGCATTAACCGAAGATGAAGATAGCGAAATGGAGAAGATGCGTAACTTGACTCTAAATGCTACTGGAGAGGAAAGGAGAATTGTGCACCTGGGACAGTCCTGAACCACAAACTTTCTCTAGATGGATGGATTATTTAGTAGCAGGGAGAGGGGGGCAGGACATGAGAACACTCGGACATAGGGTGAGTTTGAGAACTTTAAAAAAAAACAACTATTATAATGTATCATATTGAAATAGCAAACGGGCTTAAAGGGGAAGTCCGGTCAACAAGGAAAAATCAGGGTATCATTAGCTATAACTAAAACTAATACGTTTGTGGTTATTTAATGAACTTATCTTTAATCAATAAGAAAATAAAAACATAAATTGTCGTCTGAATCACTGTGTATGGGGGCTGACATTACTGCCCATATTTGGGCAGTAAGGGGCGTTTGACATCACATCCTGGGGCGTGGAAAAGCGGAAGCGGCGACAGCATTTCTCTCCGCTTTCCATGCAAAGTCAATAGGAGCCGTTCTACATAGCTGCGATCATCAATAATTTTTTCGGATTTCCAGAGGACTTCACCGCTGACATTCCCAAGAGCTTTTGCTGAAGCAACAATGCCCACGTGCATGGCCATCGGATGTTCCAACACAACTGGTAAAAGTGGAAAAAAAATTGCTTATTTCAACTTTCTGATTCATGAGCCACCGGGCTCGGTGCTGGATTGCCAACTTGAACAGAGCGGATTTGCCATCTAACTTCTGGCCAGAGAGAAAACACGTCATATGCAGTGACCATTTTGAAGAAGAATGTTTTGAACATGACATGAGCGAGGATTTTCGGTAAGTTATTTTTTATTTTAGAATTTTTTATTTAGAATTTGCGGGGATGGTCACCGAGCAGAGGGGCGGAGGGATACCACATCACATGTGGTATCCCTCCGCCCCTGCATGTGCTGGAACGCTCTTATATTTTAATATTTATACAATAATGACCACCTGCCCTATTTACTGGAGCGCAAATATATAACTTAAGTCACTTCAGCGCGATCTCTCCTCCACTGTGTGTGTGTGTGTGTGTGTGTGTGTGCGCTCCGCTGCAAAGCCGTGCTGCGGCGAAGCGCGCACACACACACACACACACACACATGCGTGTATACATATATACCATAGGACCCGACTGAGTTTGCACTGGAAATAGGTACGCTGGATTCTGTCAAAAGTCCGGTTTCTGTCAAGAAACTCTTCTAAAAAAAATCCATATCGCTATCAGATGATGAAAGCTCCACAGAACTCTCATCACTGTCACTAAGTACTTCATCACTCTCTGCTTCGTACAGAGCACCAATCGTCACCATGTTGGAAAATAGTGCGCCGTGACAAACAGAGCGTTGAAACTTGCTCAACTGCGGGTCCGCCGAGTGACGTCAAAAATGGGAGGTGACAGTACTATTCTTGACCAAGATGGATTCCTCCACATAAACATGATTAAATGAAAATTATTCATAATTAAAAAAACGTATAATTTTTTGCACAGTATGTAGTAGTTTTATATTTAAAGTACTTTCAGTGGTTTGAATTCTGATTTTGACCGGACTTCTCCTTTAAATCGGAGGCCACCAGAATTTCGTTGTTTTTCTCTCTGGAATGTTTTGGAGGACTGATGTAGGTGTTTGAACAGTCCTCGCTGCATTGGACCACATACACAACGCTGCTCAGCTGTGGTTTGGTTGTCCTGTCTCTGGGGTGAACCAGTTTTTTTTTATCTGACTTGGAATGTGCCTAGGACGATGGGCCTCCATATACTTAAAACCAGCAGTAACTGCATGTTACTCAAATGCAAGCCACTAGAATTGATAAAGATAACTGGATAGGCGTTGAAACGTCTTCAGAAAATTTGAGTGAAAGTCCAGTTTCCTCCGATTTAAATAGTAAAGGGCTTGTACTTATATAGAGCTTTGAACTAGTCTTGACGATCTCCAAAGCGCTTCACACTACACTTTAGTCATTCACCCATTCACGCACACATTCACACCCTGACGGTGGTGAGCTATGTTAGTAGCCACAGCTGCCCTGGGGCAGGCTGACAGAGGCGAGGCTGCTATACACCGGCGCCACTGGGCCCTCTGGCCACCGCCAGCAGGCAATGCAGGTGAAGTGTCTTGCCCAAGGACATAACGACGGAGACAGTCAGAGCGGGGGCATCAAACCAGCAACCTGCCAATTGTAGGACGAACTCCCTAACCGCTGTATCACCGGCGCCCCATTTTGCTGTTGCCGTGACTCAGATAACTGAGAACTTTGCACAAGCATGTATCATATTGAAATTAAGCAGTGTATCCTTTTTTTATTTCCTGATTGAAACTCCAAAAATGATATGTGACAGGACACACATATATCATTTCATGTTTTTAATGTAACACAAAACATAAAAAAAAAAATCTATATTTCTCCTGTTTTAACCTTAGGCTTAGCTTAAAAGTATGAAATAAGTAGTGTATACAATGGTGTGAACACACCTACCTGCATTTTAAGCAAACACACATTGATCACAAACCCACACACTGCTGTGTTTGAGCTAGAAATGCATAATCCCTGCTATTGTTTGAGTGCTGCTATACCAAGAAGGTTGCTCCATGGGATTTCTCTGTATTGTGATAGCAACAACAAATGTTAT